>NC_037672.1:34365742-34376212 GCF_003255815.1 Theropithecus gelada
GAAGGAAGGAAGGAAGGAAGGAAGGAAGGAAGGAAGGAAGGAAGGAAAGAAGGGAGGGAGGGAGGGAAGAGGAGAGAGGAAGGGAGGAAGTAAGGAAAAAAGGAAGGAAAAAAGAGGGAAGAAGGAAGAAAATGGAAGGAAGGAAGGGAGGAAGGAAAGAAGGAAGAAAGAGGGAAGAAGGAATGAAGGAAGGAAGAAATGAAGAAAGGAAGGGAGGAAGAAAGGGAGGGAGGGCGGGAAGGAGGGAGGAAGGAAGGAGTAAGGAAAGAAGGAGGGAAGGAAGAAAGGAAGGAAGGAAGGATTAGGGGAGAAGGGAGGAAGGAAGAATAAAGGAAGGAAGGGAGGAAGGAAAGAAGGAAGAAGGAGGTTAAAAAGGAAGGAAGGAGGGATGGAGGGAAGGAAGGGAGGGAGGGAGGGAGAGAGGGAGGGAAGGAGGAAAGAAGGAAGAGAGGGATGAAGGAAGGAAAGAAGGAAGAAGGGAGGAAGAGAAGGAGGGAGGAACGAAAGAACAAGAGGGAAGAAAGGAAGGAAGAGAGGGAGGGAGGAAGGAAAGAAGGAAGAAGTAAGTAAGGAAAGAAAGAAGGAAGTCAACTGATCTTTGACAAAGCATTCAAAAAATACACTGTGGAAAGGACACAGTATTCAATAAATGATGGTGGGAAAACTGTATAGCCTCATGTAGAAGAATTAAATGTGATTCCTTTCTCTCACCGTAGACAAAAATTACCTGAAGATGGATTAAAAGCATAAATCAAAAACCCAAAATGATAAAAAAAAATTCTGGAAGAAAACCTAGGACAAACTCTTCTGGACATTGGCCTAAGCAATTAATTTATGACTAAGACCCTAAAAGCAAATGTAACAGAAACAAAAATAAATAAATGTGACCCATTTAACTTACTAAGCTTCTGCACAGCCGAATAAGTTATCATGAGAGCAAACAGACAGTGTAGAACTGAATACATTATTTGCAAACTATACATTGTCAGAGAAATAATATAAAAAATCCACAAAAACTCAAATCATCAATTTTTAAAAAGCCCCAAATAATCTCGTTAAAAAGTGGGCAAATGACATGATTAGATATTTTCCAAAGGAAGTTATACAAAGGGCCAACAAACATGAAAAAATGTTCAACAACACTAATTATAAGGAAAATGCACATTAAAAGGACAATGAGATACTGCCTTGCCCAGCCACAATGGCCATTATTAAAAATGCAAAAAACCAATAGATTCTGGTGCAGATGTGTTGAAAAGAAATGCTTATACAGTGTTAGTGAAAATGTAAATTGGTACAACCCTTATGGAAAACAGTGTAAAGATTTCTGAAAAAATTAAAAGCAGATCTACCTTTTGATCCAGCAACATCACTACTAGGTATCTACCCAAAGGAAAAGAAGTAATTTTACTAAAAAATAAATAAATAAATAAGACACCTGTGTGCATGTTTATTATAGCACAATTCACAATTTCAAAGACATGGAATCAACCTCAGTGCCCATTACCAATGAGTGGATAAAGTACTTATTTATATTTACTGTATTTACTTTCCAAAGTGGACAGACATACCATGTGGTATTTATTTCATGGCGTTTGTGTGTGTACACACACACATGCACAAGTTGAATAAATATAGTTATATATTTACTTATATATGAGTAAATATCACGTTTGCTCATATATATCACATTGCTCATGTATAAGAGTAAATGTGGTATTCCATGGTATGTGTGTTTACGTGTGCGTGTGTATATGTGTATATATGTATGTACATATATGTATATATACACGTATATATACGTGTGTATGTATATATATTTACACATATATATGTGTGTATACACAAACACACACACACACACACACACTATGGAATACTACTCAGCCACAAAAATAAAACAATGTATTTTGCAGCAACTTGGATGTAACTGGAAGCCATCATCTTTTTTTTTTTTTTTTTATTTTGAAAGTATAAGTTTTTTGTTTTTTTTTGTTTTTTTTTAATTTATTTATTATTATTATACTTTAAGTTGTAGGGTACATGTGCATAACGTGCAGGTTTGTTACATATGTATACTTGTGCCATGTTGGTCTGCTGCACCCATCAACTCGTCATTTACATCATTCACAATAGCGAAGCCATCATCTTAAGTGAAGTAACTCAGGAACAGAAAACCAAATACTACATGTTCTCACTTACAAGTGGGAATTAACCTGTGGGTATGCAAAAGCATACAGAGCTGTGTAATGAACACTGAAGACTCAGAAAAGGGGAAGGTGAGAGGGGATAAGAGATGAAAGATTGCCTATTGGGTACAATGTACACTGTTTGCATGATGGGTACACGCAAAGCCAATACTTCACAATTCATTCATTCACCCATCTAAAAAATTCATCCATGTAACCGAAATCCACTTGTATCATTAAAGCGATTGAAATATAAAATGAAATTTTAAAACTACATGAATACACATACAGCTTAAAGGAAATGATGAACATAAATATACCATACTAACCTAATAGAAAGAAAATAGGAATAGGTGTCTTAATTTCAGACAGAGCAGACATCAAAGCAAGGAAAGTCAAAAGAATAAAGGGCATCACACACTTATAAAGAGACTTCAACTGTGATAATAAATTTATCTATTTCTGATCTTTCTATCAGAAATCAACAGAACCACCAGGTAGAAAATCAGAAAAGACAGAATTGAACTCAACAGCACTGCCTCTCAACTGGATATAATTGACATTTATAAACTACATCCAACAGTAGCAGAATATACATTTTCCTCTCAAGTTGACACGGAACATTCACCAAGATAGGCAACAATTTGGCCAATAAAACACATCATAACAAATGTAAAATGATATAAATCATATGTCTTCTCTTATACCACAATAAAATTACACTGGAAATCAGTAACAGAAAATCTCAAAATGCATAAAGGTTAAACAACACACTTCTAAATAACATATACATGGAAGGAGAAATCTAAGTGTTAATTAAACACATTATGAACTAAGTGAAAATTGAAAGCACTACTTATCAAAATTAGTAGTATGCAGAGAAAGCAGTGCTCAAAGGCAAATTATCACAATGAATGCATACGCTGTGTTAGAAAAGCAAAACGATATAAAATCAATAATTTAAATTTTCAACATAGGAAAGTAGAAAATAAAGGGTAAATCCAACACAATGTGTGCAGAAGAAAATAAATAAGAAGAACTAGAACAAAAATCAATTAACACTTAAAACTGGAAATCAAGAGACAATCAACCAAATAAAAAGCGAGTACTTTAAAAAGATCAATAAAATTGATTGGCTTCCAGTCAAACTAACTATGAAAAAATAAGAGTTCACAATTTGCTAATATCAGAAATGAAGGAGGGAACATCTTTACACATTCCAGGGATATCAAAAGGACAAAGAAGGAATACTAAGAATAATGCTATGCCTGCAAATTTGCAAACCTAGATGAAATAAGTCAATTTCTTGAAGGATATAGTATTTCAAAATTTACACTAAAATAGACAATATGCATTGACCTGTATCTATTAAAGAAATTTAATCAATAATTAATAACCTTCCAAAACAGAAAGTATCAGGGCCAGATGAATCAGAGTAAATTCTACCAAACATTTAAGGAAAAAATTGTGCGAATTTTCTATAATATTTTTCAGCAGAAGAAGCAGAAGAAATACTTCCTAATTCATTCTATGAGTCCAGAATTACCCTTGTATCAAAACCAGACAAAACCATTACAAGAAAACTAGTCCTGTAACACATATGTAAAAATCTAAACAAAATATTAATAAATTGAATCCAGCATGTATAAAAAGAAATATATACCACAACTAAGTGTGATTCATCCCAGGTATGCAAGACAGACTCAATATTTGAAAATCAACTAACTGTTTCATCAACAGGCTAAAAATGAGAAAGTACATGATCACATCAATAGATGCAGAAAAAGTGTTTAACAAAACCCAACGCCCATTCATAACAAAAACTGTCAGTAAACTTAGAATAGAGAAAAACTTGGTCAACATGATAAGGAATATCTACAAAAACCTACAGGGAGCATTAAACTTAATGGTGGGAAACTAGAGTGTTTTCCCTTAGTAAACTTAGAATAGAGAAAAACTTGGTCAACATGATAAGGAATATCTACAAAAACCTACAGGGAGCATTAAACTTAATGGTGGGAAACTAGAGTGTTTTCCCTTAAGATTAAAATCAAAGTAAGGATGTCCTCTTTTATCACTCCTTTCAACATCATATTGGAAGTCTTAGCTAATTTCCTAGGACAAGAGAAGAAATCAAACAGTATACAGATTGGGAAGAAAGAAAACTATTTTGTTTTCAGATTACAAGACTATATAAAAAAACCCAAAGAATTGACAAAAATTTTCTGAAACTGATAATTATAACAACTTTGCAGGTTAAAATATTAATATACAAATATACATTGCACTTTCCTACATACCAGCAATGAACAAATAGAATTTACAACTTAAAATGCATTATGGTTTATGTTAAAATCCCCAAAAGCAAAATACTGAGATATAATGTAATAAAGTATGTATAAAATTTACACAAGGAAAACAAAGATAAGTTTCATATTACATAAACCAAAGAACTAATTAAATGAGGAGAAATTTCATGAGCATGGATAGATTCAATATTATGATGATGTCAGTTTTTCCCAGCTTTATGTATAGACCCAGTGCCATTCCCAGAAAGTTATTTTGTGAAAATTGATAAACTGATTCTGAAGTTTATATGCAGGGACAAAAGAGCCAAAATTGCCGATACTATTTTGAAAGAGAAGAATAAAGTTGGAGAATTGACACTACTGATTTCAAGACTTACTGTACAGTTAGGGTAATAAAGACAGTGTGGCATTGACAAAAGAAGAGACAAATATCTATATATATATATGTATGGAGCAGAAAGCCCAGGAATATAACCAAATAAATAAGTCAACTGATTTCTGACAAAGCAGCAAAGGCACTGCAAAAGAGCAAAAATAGTCTTTTTCACAAATGATGCTGGAACAACTAGACAGCTACATGAAAAGTAAATCAAGACACAGACCTTAAACCTTTCACAAAAATTAACTCAAAATAGACTACAGAACTAAATGGAAAACAAACAAAAATAAGAAACTATAAAATTTTTATTAGCTAACATAGGACAAACCCTAAGAGACCTTGGGAATGGCAAAGCCGTTTTATATATAAAACCAAAGAAATAATCCACAAAATAATTAACTGATAAACTGGACTTCATTAAATTAAATATTCTGCTTTGCAAAAGACAATGTCAATATCATGAGAAGACAAGCCACAGACTGGGAAAAAATATTTGATAATACACATCTGATAAAGGACTGCATTCCAAAATATACAAAAATTTCTTATCCTCAATGATACGAAAGCAAGCACCTCGATTAAAACATGGGACAAAGACCGTAACAAGACAAAGACCTTAACACACTGTATTAGTTTGTTTTCACACTGCTGTAACAAACTTCCGTGAGACTGGGTATTTATAAAGGAAAGAGATTTAGTTGACTCACAGTTCCGCCTGGCTGGGAGGCCTCAGGAAACTTACAATCATGGGCGAAGGAGAAGCAGGCACCTTCTTTACAAGGCAGCTGGAGAAAGAAAGCACAAAAGTGGAACTTCCAAACACTTATAAAATCATCAGATCTCATGAGAACTCACTCACTATCATGAGAACAGAATGGTGGAAACTGCCCCCATGATTCAAACACCTCCCTCCCTCAATATGTGGGGATTACAATTCCAGATAAGATTTGGGTGGGGACACAGAACCAAAGCATGTCAAAGACACCTCATCAAAGAAGATATATGGATGACTAATCAATGTTTGAAAAGATGCTCACATTATTTGTCATTAGAGAATTACAAATTAAATAAAAACCTAGACTGAGTGGCAAAAATTCAAAACACTGGCAATATCAAATGATAGTGAGAATATGAAACTGGCACTTTAACTCAATGCTATTAGGAATGCAAAATGGCATTTGGTGGCTTTGTATAAAACTAAATAAATATTATCATAGAAATAGCATCTCTACTTTGAGATATTCTAGTGGTCAAATTGAAATTACTTAATTTGTAGGGGGAGATTACAGTGTCATAAATATCAGGAAGGGCCATCTTAGAAGCTGCATTGCTTAGCATAAGCACCCCCCGATCTAAAATATTAGAACCATGATCAGGAATCTTGTCCATCTTGTCCACTATTAAATCCTAGGATAGCTTTTGACATGTTGTATATTCTCAATAAATATGTGATGATTGAATAAATTATTTAAATACAAATCAATGTGTTACAGCAGAAGTTGGTAGGAAGAAAAGTCATTTGGTCAATGAAGCTATTTCTTCTTTTCTCTTCCTCCTCCACTTTCTCTTCTTTTTCAGTTAGAAGAAAGACAAAGTACAACATCAAATTTGCACATGCTTTACCATGATTCTCACCTTTGCATTAAGTGTGACTTTCTCATCTCATACTATTAAATTTGTTCACGTAATCTTGTATAAATGAGCTCAGAATTGAAAAGTTAACATTTTAAGCAGAATAATTTATTTTCAGCAAGCTATCTTTTCCAACATAGTGGCTTTCACATTACAATAAACCATGTAGAAAACATGTTTTCTCAACTTCATGGAAGTTTGATAAGAACATCTCTTGTTAACTCTAAAGGTTGAATGATGATAAAATCAAGAGGTCTTCAGAGATTTCTTTAATAGCTTTAACATCTCAAACACTGGAGTTGTTTATTCATTTTTATGGCAGAATGAAGTTCCAAAATATCTCTCTGATCTTACTTTTAATGCAGCATGTGTTGTAAAGAATCAACTGAGGCTATTTTCTTTTCCTAAAAAGTTAAGATTCCAAAAGGGTAATATTAACAAGAATTCCTATATGCATACAAAATAGCAGAATATTATAAACACTTGCTTCAAAAGGCTGTATCTATAAATGTGTATTCAATTTTAAATAAATTCAAATGAAATCTTCATTTCAATATTTTCTCATCATATGCATGTTGTTACTGAGAGATATTATATTAAGAAGGAAAGAAAGGAAAATTGACACATATTTCTGAGCTGCTGCTTTATGTTATGTAGTATGGTAGTTTGGATAAATGTAGTCATAGGAAACCTTTGAGTTAGCTATAACTTATGCATCATAGATGAGAAAACTGCAGCTCAAAAGCATAACATTTATGAATTAATTTTAAAATAATTAAGCATTTTTATGTGCTAGCACTTGGCACAAAATGGTAAACTAGAACAAATACAACTTCTGCTCTCATAGAGCTTACCATATGGAGAAAGTAATAAGACATTACTAGTCAATATACTGTTTAATTACAAGCAGTGTTAAGTAGTCTAGAGCTCAACATAGTTTAGAGGTTAAGGAAGTCCTTCTGAAGATTAGAAAATTGAGTTGAGAGATGGATGTATAGAAGCTAATTATGTAGAATACAACGGTGGATATAGTCTAGGCATGGAGAGTAGCATGTGGAAAATACCTGTGATTAAATACAAGTATGGCTTATTCGAAGTTCTGAAAGATATTGTGGTATTAGAGTCCAGATAATGAATAAAGAAAGGTAAAAAAATACAAGACCGTAAAGGTAAAGACGAAGGGGAATATGCATGCTTCTTAGACCATTTTAAATAGCATTTTCAGTCATTTTCCTAAGAGATATTAATTAAAGGAGCTTAAGCAAGAAATAGATTTATGCAGAAAATATTATCTCTGTAATTTGGAAGATATCTTGGGGGAAAACAAATTTCAAATCAAGATAGAAATTTCCAAGAAAGTCCAGGCAAAAGCTGATAATATGTTGAAATACGAAATATACAGGGCAAGCAAATACATATGAAACATATCCAAATGGTAAAAAAATAGGGCTTGGGAATGAAAAAGGTGAAAGAATTGAGACATCATTTATGATCTATTACATTTATATGTCATGCATGATGGATTATGGCATGTTTGGCATCAAAGTCCTCAATGGATGAGGCGCTTACAAATTTGGTAGAATGCAGAGATGAGCAAAGAGAGAGGGACATAGAGTTTAATAATTTTTTATAATTTCCATTTTACTCTAGATTAAAGAGTAAATGTGGAGGTTTGCTACATGGGTACGTTGCATAATGCTGAGGTTTGTAGTGCAAACGATCCTTTCACCCAAGTAGTGAGCATAGTAACCAACAGATGATTTTCAGCCTATGCCCCTCTCCTTCCACCTTCTGTCTAATAGTCCTCAGTGTCTGCTGTTCTCATCTTTATGTGCTTGTGTATTCAGTGTTTCACTCCCATTTATAAATAAGAACATGTGGTATTTGGTTTTCTCTTCTTGCGTATATTCACTTAGGATCTTCCAGCTCCATCCAAGTTGCTGTAAAGGACTTGATTTTGTCATTTTTATAGATGAACGGTTTTCCACTGTGTATATGGATCACATTTTCTTTATCCAATCCACTTTTGAAGGGCACTTAGGTTCATTCTATGTCTTTGCTACTGTAAATGCCACTGTGATACACATATGAGTGCATGTGTCTTTTTGATAGAATTGTTTTCCTTTGGGTGTATTCCCAATAGTGGAATTGTTGATTCTAATAAGAATTCTATTTTAAGTTCTTTGAGAAATCTCCAAAGTTCCTTCCACAGTGGCTGAATTAGTTTGCATTCCCACGAAGAGTATATAAGTGGTCCTTTTTCTCCACAGCTTCACCAGTATCTGTTATTTTTTGACTTTTTAATCACTCCCACTCTGACTGATGTGAGACGGTATCTTACTGTGGATTTTATTTGATTTATCTTATGATTAGTGATGTTGAGCTTGTTTGTGTTTTTTGGCCACTTGTACATCTTGTTTTGAGAAGTGTCTGTTCATGTACTTTTCCTATTTTTATATTGGATTATCTGCGCTTTTTTTTTCCTTTTTGATTTATTTATGTTCCTAGTGGATTCTGGACAGTATTAGACTTCTATCAGATGCACAGTTTGCAAATATTTTCTCCCATTCTGTAGGTGTCTGTTTAATATATTGGTAATTTATTTTGCTATGCTGAAGCTTTTTATTTTAATTAGGTCCCAATTGTCAATTCTTGTTTTTGTTGCAATGCTACTGAGGACTTAGCCATAAATTCTTTGCCAAGCCAAGGTTAATAAGGGTATTTCCTAGGTTTCCTTCTAGAATTTTTATAGTTTTATGTCTTACATTTCAATCTTTAATCCATCTTCAGTTAATTCGTGTGCATGGTGAGAGAGGTCCAGTTTCATCCTCTGCAAATGGCTAGCCAGTTATCCCAACACCATGTATTAAATAGGCAGGCATTGCCCCATTGCTTATTTTTTTTCAGTTTTGTCATATATTGTATATGGTTGTATATATGTGGCCTTATTTCTGGGTTCTCTATTCTATCTCATTGGACTATGTGTATACTTTTGTACTAGCACCATGTTGCTTTGGTTATGAGTTGCTTTGGTTATATTAGATTAGATATAAATATATCTAATATATTTATATATATTAGTCTATATAGAGAGACTTTATAAATTCGAATATTATTCTGAGTCAGATAACTTTTTTTTAGATCTTGTAGGCATGATTCATTGTCTTTTATTCTTTTTTGTTTTGTATCTTTCAAGTGTGTATTTTTAGATAGTCTGTCTTCAGGGTCACTAATTCTTTCCTCTGCTAGATCAGTTCTCCCATTAAGAGACTAATGCATTCTTCAGTATGCCAGTGGCATTAATCTACTCCAGAATTTCAGCTTGACTTTTAAAAATATTTCAATTTTTGTGTTAAATTTACCTGATAGATTACTGAATTTCTTCTCTGTGCTATTTTTAATTTATTTGAGTTTCCTCAAAACAGCTATTTGGAATTATCTGTTTGAAAATTAAAATTTCTTTCTTTCCAGAATTCGTCCCTACTGCCTTATTTAGTTTGTTTGATGAATTCATATTTTCCTAGACGGTCTTGATGATTGTGAATGTTCTTTGGTATCTGGGTGTTGTTCATTGGTGTCTGGGCATTTTCTGCAAGGAATTCAGTGATGTGAAGACACAAGTATTGAAGATGCCTTAGCAAAACAAACTCAAAAAATTGGTGTACACCCAGTGTGGTACCCACTACTACAGCTCAAGTACAGGGAGCAGTTAGAGGGACCTTGTGTGAGCAAGGTAATGTTCTCAAGGAAACTGGATGTCCACTTTTACCACTTCTTTCAACATCCATTGCACTCCAGGCTGGGTGACAAGAGCAAGACTCTGTCTCAAAAACAGTGGAAGGAAGGAAGAAAGGAAAGAAGGAGGGAAGGAGGGAGGGAGGGAGGGAGGAAGGGAGGGAGGGAGGGAGGGAGGGAGGAAGGAAGGAAGGAAGGAAGGAAGGAAGGAAGGAAGGAAGGAAGG
>NC_037672.1:34376222-34402506 GCF_003255815.1 Theropithecus gelada
AGGAAGGAAGGAAGGAAGGAAGGAAGGAAGGAAGGAAGGAAGGAAGGAAGGAAGGAAGGAAGGAAGACAAAAGAGTTGGTCAAATGAATTTGGAAATAATCACCCTTCCTCTATTTTTCATAATAGTTTGAGTAAAATTGGTATTAGCCATTCTTTAAATATTTGGTAGAATTCAGCAGAAAATCCACTGGTTCCTGGACTTTTCTTTACTAGGAGACTTTTGATCTTGGCTTTCATCTCATTAGTTGTTGTTGGTCTGTTCAGGTTTTGGATTTCTTCCTGGTTCTATCCTGGTAGATTGTATGTAACTAAGAAACTGGCATTTTCTTCTAGATTTTCCAATTTATTGACATATACTTGCTTATAATAGCAATTAATAATTTTTTGAATTACTGAAATATCAATTGTAATGTCTTCTTTTTCATAGCTGATTTTATTTGGATATTTTCTCTTTTTTTATTAGTCTGACTAAAAGTTTGTCAATTTTGTTCAACTTTTTAAAAATCCAACTTTTAGTTCCATTTATCTTTTGTATTTTCTTTATTTCAAATTTATTTATTTTGCTCTGCTCTTTATTATTTTTCTCCTACTAATTTTGGATTTGATTTCCTTTTGCTTTTCCAGTTCCTTAAGATGCATCATTAGTTTTTTTGTATTTGATTTTTTTCCTCCTTTCTGATGTAGGCACTTATAGTTATAAACTTCCCTTTTAGTACTGCCTTTACTGTATCCCATAGGTTTTGGTATGTTGTGTTTTTATTATCATTTCTTTCAATAAATTTTTCAATTTTCTTCCTAATTATTTCATTGACCAGCTGGTCATTCATAAGCATATTGTTTAATTTTCATGTAATTGTATACTTTCCAAAATTCCTCTAGTTATTAATTTTTAGTTTTATTCCATTGTGGTGAGAGAAGATGATTGATATTTTTCCATTTTTAATGTTTTGTAGCTTGTTTTGTAAGCAAACATATAGTCTATTCTTGAGAATGAGCTATGTGAATAGGAAAAGAATGCATATTCTGCAGCCTTTGGGTACAGTGTTCTGTAAATACTGATTAGTTCCATTTGGTCTACAGTGCAGATTAAATCTGAAGTTTCTTTGTTGATTTTCTGGCTGGAAGATCTGTTCAATGCTGAAAGTCAGGTGTTAAATTCTCCACCTCTTACTGTATTGGGATCTATCTCTGTCTTTATCTCTAATAATATTTCCTTTATATAGCTGGGTGATTCTGTGTTTTATATATACACACACACACATATATATACACACACAGACGTATATATGTGTGTGTGTATGTGTGTATATATATATAGAGAGAGTTATATCCTCTTGATCAATTTATGGCTTTCTCATTATATAGTGACATTCCTTGTCTCTTCTTACAGCTTTTGACTTGAAATCTATTTTGTCTAATATAAGAATGGAAACATCTGCTCTTTTTTGGTTTATATAGGTGTGAAACATCTGTTTTCCTTCCTTTTATCTTCATTCTATGCGGATTTTTATAACTGAAATGTTTTTTCTTCTAGGCAAGAGATCAGTGGGTCTTGTTTTACCATGCAATCAGCCAACCTATTTCTTTTGATTGGAGAGTTTGGTCCATTTACATTTAATGTTATTACTGATAATTAAGAAGTTACTTTTGCCATTTTGTTATTATTTTTCTGGTTGTTTCGTGGTCTTCTATTTCTTCTTTCTTTCCTTTCTGTTTTCTTTTAGTGAAGGTGATATTTTCTCTAGTGCTATTACTTAGTTCAGTGCTTTATATTTTTTGTATAACCATTGTATGTTTTTTGCTTTGAGGTTATCATGAGGCTTGCAAATACTATCTTATAAACCATTATTTTAACCTGATAGGAACTTAACAGTGTTTGTGTAAACAAATAGACAAAGAAAAAGGAAACTAATAAAAATTCTACATGCCAATTTTGTCTCTCCAGTTTTTAATTTGTGGTTAGTTCATTGTTTAGTCTTTCTACTTAGCATACAAGTAGTTTATGTATGACAGTTACATTACAATGTTATGATATTCTAGGATTTTCTGTGTACTTACTATTTTGTACCTTCAGGTGATTACTTAGGCTCATCAACATTCTTTTTTTTTACACTAATAGAAGTATTCCCTTTGGCATTTCTTGTAGTACAGGTCTAGTTTTGATGAAATTTCTCAGCTCTTTGTCTAGGCCAGTCTCTATTACTCCTTCATGTCTGAGGAATATTTTCACTGGATATACTATTCTAGGGTAAGAGAGTGTGTGTGTGTGTGTGTGTGTGTGTGTGTGTGTTTTCCCATCAGCACTTTAAATATGCCATGCCACTCTCTTCTGGCTGTTAGGTTTCCACTGAAAAGTCTGCTCCCAGACTTATTTGAACTCCATTTAATGTCATTTGTTTCTTTTCTTTTGCTGCTTTTAGGATTCTCTTTTTATCCTTGATCTTTGGCAGTTTGATTATTAAATGTCTTGAGGTAGTCTTCTAAACCTTTTGTATTTGAATGTTGATATTTTTCTCTAGGTTTGGGAAGTTCTCTCTTATTATTGCTTTGAATAAACTTTCTACTCGTATCTCTCTCTACCTCCACTTTAAGGTCAAAAACTTTTAGATTTGCCCTTTTGAGAATTTCTAGATCCTGTACATGTGCTTCATGGTTTTTTATACTTTTTTCTTTTGTCTCCTCTTACTGTGTATTTTCAAATAGGCTGTCTTCAAACTATTATTTTCTTCTGCTTTATCTATTCTGCTTTTAGTAGGCTCTCATGCATTCTTCAGTATGCCAATTGCATTTTACAGCTCCAGAATTTTATTATTTTTAATTATATCAATATCTTTGTTAAATTTATCTGATAGCATTCTGAATCCATTTTCTGTGTTATCTTTAATACCTTTGAGTTTCCTCTCCACAACTATTTTGAATTATCTGTCTTAAAGGTCACACATCTGTTTCCCTGGGACTAGCACTTGGTGCCTTCTTTAGTTCACTTGGTGCCTTCTTTAGTTCACTTCGTGTGGTTATGCTTTCCTGAATGGTGTTGATCCTAGTAGTTGTTCTTCATTGTCTGGGCATTAAAGAGTTTGATATTTATTGTAGTCTTCATCAGCTTGGCTTGTTTGTGCCCGTCCTTCTTGTAGAGGGTATCCAAATATTTGAAAGGACTTGGGTGTTGTGATCTAAGCTGTATCTGTTTTAGGTGGCACCCAAAACCCACTAATGTTGTGATTCTTGAAGACTTATAGAGCTACTGCCTTGATGATTTTGGGAAAGATCTTGGAGAGTTCTCTTGATTACCCAGCAGAGAGTGTTGTGTTCTTTCGTAACTTACTCCCAAACAGTCCCTCTCCCTTTTCTGAGCCATGTAAAGCTGGGAATGGAGTGACACGAGCACCCCTGTAGACATCATCACTGTAACTCTGCTGGATGAGACCTGAAGCTAGCACAGCACTGAATCCTGCCCTGGGCCCGCTGTAACCACTCCCTAGCAAGTGCCTATGTTGACTCAAAGTCTTAGGGCTCTTTAATCAGCAGGTGGCAATGGTAGCCAGGCCTGTGTCCTTCCCTTCAAGGTGGCAAGTTCTCCCAGGCCCAGCTGGGGCCAGAGGTGCTGTCTGGGAGTCAGTGATTAGAGTCAAAGACCTTAGATATCTACTAGTTTTCTATTGTACTGCCACTGAGCTGGCACTCACACACAAGATGCAGTCCTTCCTATTCTTCCTTCCCTTTCAAAGGCACAGGAGCATCACCCCAAAGCCATTTATACCACAAGCCATGAGGAGATCTGCTGAACTGCTGCCAATGTTCTCTTTAGTCCCAAGGGCTCTTAAGTCAGCATGTGGTGAATTGTGCCTGCTTGGGACTCACCCTTCAAGACATTGGGCCCACCTCTGACCCAGCCAAGTGCCAAAGATGCTATACAAGAGTCAAGTCCTTAATTCAGGGACAGCAAGAGCCGATTTGGTGCTCTACTTCCAACCCCCTGCAGCCATGCTGGTACCTAAGGTCCAAGGCAAAGTCCCCTTTACTTTTCCCTTTGCTTTTTTAAAGCAGAAGGAATTTTGCCCCATAGCCACCACAGCTGGTAATGTGCCGAGTCTCACCTGAAGCCAGCAAGTCTCTGAGGCTCACCCAAGGTCCTTAATGTCATACCTGCATATTATTGCTGGTTGTTCAGGACCCAAGGGCTCTTCAGTAAGAAGGTGATAAATGTTGCCAGGACTGGGTCCTTCCTTTCGAGGCATTGAATTTTCTTCTGGACCAGAATGTGCTTAGAAATGTTTTCCACGAGCTAGGGACTGGAAGAGGGATTCCCAAGTCTAACCAGTGCTCTGTCGTGCTCTGACTGAGCTGGTATGCAAGATGCAAGATGAACTTCTCCCCACCCTTTTCTCTCCTCTCTTCAAGCAGAAGGAAGGGGTGTCTTTTGGAGATGTAAACTGTGCAGCCAGGGGTGCGGGGAGGGGTGATGCCTGCACTCTCTTCGCCATGTCTGAGTAGGTCATGTACCTCCCCAGTCCACTGTCACTGGGCCCAGTTCAGGCCTAGGACTAACCTAAGAGTTGCAGTCTTTATGGCCTAGACTCCTTTTCCAGTTTACTTAGAGATCCAGAGCACTTTGGCACTTGGTGGCAAGGTTTGCACAAATGCAAGTTCCAGTCGCTGGGATTAGCAATTCCCCTCTGGCCTGGTTTAAATGCTTCTCCCATCGGTGGATGTCAGCAGAGTTTGCTCCGGTTTTCTTTTCTGCTCTAACAGGACAGCACGGGGTTCAATGCCTCACAATTGCTACGTTCTCCCTCCCCTGGTGCCCATAGGAGCTTCCTGAACCAGGCTGCCATCCGGGCGTGGGGGAGGGTGGCATCTGCAATTCAGGACTGTGTTTTTTTCTATCTCTTCAGTGCCTCTTTCAGTAATACATGGTTAAAACCAAGTACTATGAGGGCTCACCTAATTTTGGGTTCTTATGAAAGTGTTTTGTTTTGTGTAGTTAGTTATTAAATTGGTGTCATTTCCAGGATGATGAATGGTGGAGTCTTCTATTCCACTGTCTTGCTCTGTCTTCCTCCCATCATAAGTCTTGATTAAATATGGCTAAAATTCTTCCCCAACAGCTACATGAAAATCAAGACCTTATAATGTATTATTTTGACTCCTAGATATCTTTGACTTATCCAGAGCAGGTATACCTGAAAAAATACTCTTCCACAAGGGAAAGATCTTAAGTTGTGTTAATAGAGCAAATTATGCAGTAAAATATCAGCAATGCTGTAAACACATAACCTATAATGTAAGATAGGTCACATTCCCTCTGGATAAGGAGACCGAGGGAAATGGGGGTGGAATTTCTTTAGAAAGAGTTTTCCTTTCAGGAACCCAGGAATATAGTGGTATTTAACTGTTTTGCATACCAGTTTGATTGTCAACAATAAACATTTGTTTAGGACATTATCACTAATGGACACTATATGTAGAGCCATTTTGAAGCCCTACCTAAACAGAACAGGACTAATGATATAGGAGTGGAGAAGGGAAGTGCTGGGTAGAGAAGATTAGTGTCCCTGGCAAGGGCGTCACCCTCAGACCTGTGCCCACAGACCTAAATGAGAACAGGCACTCCTGTTTTCATGTACAAATGTTGCATTTTCCAAGACCACCCAGGCCCGCTATGTTCCCCATCTTGTGCCCATATAAACCTGAGAGACCTTAGCAGGCACACACACAAGTGGTTGGGCATCTAGAGGAGCAGAAGAACACACCGACAGACACCAGCAGACACTGGCAGGCCATCGACGACGCGGACACCGAGGGGAATTCAGCAAGGGGCAGCCAGAAAAGAGTCCGACCGCTTGGTGGCCTGACCCCGGGAGAAGACCACCTTCCCCCTTCATTACCCTTCTGCCCCCTCATCCATCTCATTGAGAGCTACTTCCACTACTCAATATAATCTTGCGCTCATTATCCAAGCCCACGTGTAATCCGATTTTTCCGATACACTAGGGCAAGATCCCGGGATACAGAAAGCCCTCTGTCCTTGCCATAAGGCAGAGGATCTAACTGTGATGATTAATACAAACCGCCTGCAGATGGCGCAGCTGAAAGGGCGTACTGTAGCACGCTCACCGGGGCTTCGGGAGCTGTAAGCACTCAATCCTAGACACTGCTCCCCAAGACCTGAATGTGTGTATGCTCCCCCTAGAGGTTTGAGCAGCTGGCACCGGAAGAAGCAAGCCACACCCCTGTTGCAGGCCCAGTGTGGGGGATAAGGGAACTTCCTTCTCCTGTTTCACTAACATTTAGGAAATAAATAAAACTCCTCCATTTTTCATTTACCTCAATTCCTTTTCCTCTGGTGTCAGGATGGGGAAATTAAGAAAAAAAAAGAAAAAAGTAAGGCACTGTCCTTCCTGTGTTATTTGGGAAAAAAAAAAAAAAATGAGTTGCTTCAATAAAGCACAATATAATAGCACTTCAATAACATCACAGTTATTTTCTTTGAGTTCCAACATCAATAGTCTATAGTTTGAGCAAATCTTGAGTATATGGTTTTATATTGCTTTTTACAATAGCCATTATCAGGATTACAAACTCTCCCTTATTGTAAAATAAGTTGAACTTAAGTCAACATGTATTAGGAAGTATAAATTTATTAATTTTATAATAGAACAATGAAAAATTATAGAAATCTAGTTCTCTCTAAATTTAGAATAGGACTAATTCTATGTTTTATTTTAAATTGTTAATGGATTTTTTTCCTGCTTAGTCAAAAAATGATGCCAATGATTCCACAGTCTGTTATAACATTCCATTCTCCTAGTTCTGTTGTTTTAGTATTGACCTGGTTGAATCAAGATGAATCAAACGGATTTGTATTTATTAATATTTACTCATATGTTTATGAGATTGTTTTTCTCAAGATATATCACAAATAAGTTGAATTTAAAATTCCAATTCTAGAATTGATTCCAATTCCAATTCCCAATTCCAATTCTAGAATTTACTGATTTCTTCCTATATCTTGCTCCAGTGTTTGAAAGTCCCAGCAGGCACTATAAA
Organism: Theropithecus gelada; assembly: GCF_003255815.1. Lineage (NCBI taxonomy): Eukaryota > Metazoa > Chordata > Mammalia > Primates > Cercopithecidae > Theropithecus > Theropithecus gelada. Next base: position 34,383,273 of record NC_037672.1, read on the forward strand.
AGTTACCAACACTTAATCCCTGTACTCTAGTTTACAATATTATAGAATCTAGACCTTTATAATATTTTCTCCATAAAGACGCAAAAGTTAATTACTAACCTCAGCTTCTACCGAAGCTGTTAAATACTCATGCTAGATATTAGATTACATATATATTCTTCTAACTTTACATAATTCAAGTACACAAAAATCTGTTCTTTAAGTAGCAAAATTTCAATCTTTTGAAATGTGACAATATTTAATGTATATATGTATGTCTGTGTGTGTATGTATACTTTTTTACATTTACATATATACGTATTCTGGGTATTCATAATTGCTCCCAAATTGTTACAAAACTTTTAGCTATTACAAAATTAAATTAGCCCCTTACACAGTGAGAAAACTAGACAAAATATATGAAAGAATGGTTTCATCATTGAACTCTAGCCAGTATAGGACTGTGAATCATGAGAGAGGGAAAGTAATGAGGTAATTCCTATGATACTGTTTCTTCTGTCTGGAAGCACATTATGGAATTCTTAGTAGAGATGAAGACCCCCAAGCAGAGCATAAAGTTTTCACTAAGTGCATGAGACTGAAATTGATTTCCAATTACAGAATTTGCAAGGCAATTTCCCAGAGAAAAGGGAACTATGAATAATAATAATCAGCCCTAGAAATTTGCATACAGTCACAATTGAATCCTTGTAGAGTATGAAGATGTGCTTGAACACAGAATCAACAGACTAAGTAAAACATCAGTGGGGAGCTATGAGCTAACTAATCCCAAGAATTCACAAATTGTTGATAGTTTTGCAAGTTCTGACAAGCTAGAGAGAATATCAGGATATTTGTTAGAGATCAAATAAAGGTCAAACCTTAGTACAGAGGCTGAAGTATCTCTGGAGTAAAAGCTAGCTTAGACCCTCCCTAATAAACCTTTTAAAGATAAGACTTTAATTTATAAAACAGAAGTACAATATTTAATTCCTTGCTAGATAAAAGACCAGTACTCTTTAAACCAAGTTTGTCCAACCTCTGCCGGCTTTGAATGCCGCCTGACACAAATTCATACACTTTCTTAAAACATTGTGTGATTTTTTTAAATAAATTTTTTTGGCTTATCAGCTATCATCAGTTTTAGTGTGTGGCCCAAGACAATTCGTCTTCCTCCAGTGTGGTCTAGGGAAGCCAGAAGATTGAACATCCCTGCTTTAAACAAACAAACAAAAAATCAAGACACTTAGCAATGTAAAATATACAATGTCCATCATCACACTAAAGAATTACTAGATATACCTAGAAGCAAAAAATAATATCATCTGTAATAATAAAAAAATAATAGTCAATAGAAACAGACTCAGAAGTAAATTACATGAAAGAACATGCAGACAAAGAAATTAAAAATGCCATTATTACTGTGAACAGGTACTTAAAGAAATGCGTGAACACAGTGATGAGAGAAATAGAAAATATAGAAAAGAACTAACTGGAACTTTTTGTAATAAAGACTAAAATATCTGAAATTAAAACAAACAAAACACTGTAGATTTAGACATTGTCCTGTAAAAGATTAATAAACATGACAATAAATATTATACAAAATGAACAGAAAAAAGCATACAGAGAATGAATGTAAAAACAGCCTCAGTTTGGGACAATACAAGTAATTTAATTATATTTTCATTTTACAACTTATGGCACTAATATAAAGTCAACAAAAATTTCAAATTACATTGTGTTACCAGATATCTTATTTATTTCTTATTTTAGTAGGAAACTTCTAATTTTTTAATATTGAGAGAAAAACATTATAGACTGAATTATAATGAACAATATTAGGTGACCTGATTGGTCAGGGAATATTATTTTAATAGCAGAGTGTGAAGAATTAACTTTATCAAATGACTTTTAGAAGCTGCTATATGATTTGATTTATTTTACACTGAGAATTTTAAAAATTCTAATTATTTAATTGCTGCCTTCTTAAGATTAATTTTGCTTGGCTTTGGTGAATTCTCCTTTACATTTAAATATTAAGAATAAATAGGTGGAATATTCGCTAGTGAATTTTGGATGAGATGGATACAAAAAAATGCTTTGCAGACACACGAAATACAATGAAGGTGAGGGTTATTAACTAAGCAAGAAATTACTGACAAGCAATTTGTCATGATGGAAGATTAATTAGAAAACATATCAAAGATGACTTTTAAGTAACTTTATGTATTCTTAAAACTTAGACATACAATTCTGGGCTTATTTTTGTGACTTCCATTTAATTTTTGTAACCTATAACTTAGCTATGATAATTTTCAATTTACTGTTAGTTTTTAATATACCAAAAGTTAAAGGAACTTGTTATGTAGAAAAATAATTAAAACATTGATGCAAATGAACCAAAAGAGACTTCTCAGAGCAAAATAATGCTGTATATAATTATAAAAACCAAATTAAATAACATGTAGACCCTGCATTTGTAGTAGACACAAATTACCACAAAGGAAAACTGTGAATTTCAACTTATGTTATCTTTCCAAATCTCCTAGGTGAGGTTTACAGGCTAAATAAGTAGCTAATATGATTAGATATACGAGAATGTTCACTAATAAAGTCAAAGACCAAAACTAATCATAAGAATTATGAACAGGAAAGAACCTGGAGGGTTATGGTATTAGCTAGAAAGAATTAAAACTAAAATTATATGAACTACAGTTTCAAAGATTAGCAATGATGAGAAAAAGAAAAATATACGTAGTCTATAGCCATTGAAATATGCATAAATTCTTTCTCTACTTATTTCATTAATGTAGTTAACACTTAGTTATTGTGCTTGCAGCCGTAAGCTTGAACCAGAACTTCAAGAAATTCGAGTAATGTGTTTTATCATTCGACCCATTGTATCCTAGAACAAAGTTATAAATAGTTTAGGTTTCTCGTTATATCTTCCACCAAGTTGCTGCTTTTAAGGATTCCTCTATGCTCATCTCAAGTTTGCAGGAAACTTATAAGCAAATATTACATTTTCCCTCTCATTAACCAAATAATTCTTCCACGTTTGCTTCTACTTTTTCTTCTTACTAGGTGTTTCCCATAACTTCTACATCAATAGCTTATCACTAAATTGTTTCATATTAATAATTTCTATCAATTATCTGCATCGTGATGGAAATGGTGGCATTTGCCTGGGTTTGCTGAATTTTATTCTGCCACCACTGAAGATAAATTCAATGTATAATAACTAAGAAAATAAGGAAGGAAAGGCAAAGTCTTTCCTACAAACCTAATGAAAGTATGATATACATCTATTTTCCACCAAGTCTGAATGTACACGTGTGTGTGTGTGTGTGTGTGTGTGTGTGTGTGTGTGTGTGTGTTGGGAGGAGGTACAGAGAGGAGTTTCCCAAGATATTAGTAAAACATGTGACTAAGAAAAGACAAAAAATGTAAAGAGATCACCTTTAAGAGACTTAACCATTTCTCTCATAATTACAGCTCTTTACATTCTGTTACCCAAACCTAGCACTTAAGGGTTTGTAAACTGGAATCATCTTTAAAATATCTTTTTTTTTTTTTTTTTTTTTTTTTTGTTGAGACAGAATCTCGCTTTGTCGCCCAGACTGGAGTGCAGTGGCCGGATCTCAGCTCACTGTAAGCTCCGCCTCCCGGGTTCTCGCCATTCTCCTGCCTCAGCCTCCCTAGTAGCTGGGACTACAGACGCCCGCCACCTCGCCCGGCTAGGTTTTTGTATTTTTTAGTAGAGACGGGGTTTCACCGTGTTAGCCAGGATGGTCTCGATCTCCTGACCTTGTGATCCGCCCGTCTCGGCCTCCCAAAGTGCTGGGATTACAGGCTTGAGCCACCGCGCCCCGCCCATCTTTAAAATATCTATCTTCGTATTAAGGCTAGAATAATGGAGCAGGCGAGTAGAAAAGAGCACTGAGTTTATCTTTCGAAATCCAGATCTGTATATTTCATTTTCTTAGTTTGTTTCTGGGAAAGGCAATGACCCTCAGCTTCAAAAATATTCAACCTATGCTGCCTTCAAGTCAAGTCCTGTGCCGTGTCTGAAATTATCATGCTCAGTGTTCCAGATAAACGTGCTGTTTATGTGAAATGATTTTCACAGAGCAAAGAGGTGACAGCACCTCTAATGTTCCCATTAATGGATCTGATAATCTATGGGTGCATATCTAGACCATTGTAGTACTAACTAGTTGAAATTTGGACATTCAATAAAGGCAGATGAACTTTCCTTCTTCATGTGATGTTAACTTTATATTTCAATTTTGGCTAGGCCACGGTATCTAGATACTTGATCAAGTATAAGTCTATATGCCACCTGGGAGTATATTTTTACATGATGTTAGCATTTAAATCAGTAGGCTTTGAGTAAAGCTCATTACATTCCCATAATGTGGGTGGGACTCATCCAATAAGATGGAGGCCTTAAGAGAAAAAGACTGAGGAGCGCTCAGACTGAGACTGAGAAAGAAGAAATTCTGCTTCCAACTGCCTTTGGACTCAAACTGCAACATCAACTCCCCACTATGTCTCCAGACAATAAAATTCCAGACATCTCCAACAGTCATGTGAAACAATTCTTCAAAATAAATCTCTGCTCTTTATTTTGTATTCCAATGGTGGTAATTACACAATTTGCTGAGAACTTGAAGTGAGTTGTGAGAAAAAACAAAGAATCAAGGAAGAATCAAAAGTTTGGGTCTGAGTAACTGAAAGGAAAATATTGATTTTGCAGAGAGGGAAAAAGCTGCATAAATAGCAGGTTCGTGGGATGTACAAGTCTAGACTTCAGAAGTCATGAGTGTAGGTAGAAATATGACCATTGTTAACATCAGATTTAAAATTTCTTAAAGAGGCCACAGGCTTCAATATGAACCCTCAATATGAAGTCCTTTACTATGTGCCAGCGTCAATACCAGGACTCCAAACACCTCTCTAAATTTCAGGCGCTAGTGCCAATCCACCTGCGTGAGGCTGATGAGACAGAACACTGACATAACAAGTTAAGCAAAGCAACTTTTCAATTTACAGGCAACAAGGGACAACGGAAGCTTAGGGTTTATGGTAAGCCAATTCCCTAAGACTTAAGAAAGCTACCCAGTGTGGATGAAGTTTTGTCTGCACATGTCCCACTTTGCACCTCAGCTGAGATATGGTAAAAGCATAATCTGCCTGTGGTTTTATACCAGGGGACAACATGATGTACTGGGCTATAGCATTAAAGGACATCCTACTCTAGGAGACACTAAAACAGATTTGGGGCTTTTCAGGCTAGTGTCTCTTCATCTCAGAATTTTGCATTCCAGGCATATTCTACAGTTATTCTTGAGAACTACAAGTGAGAAAGGAAGAAGAACTGGGTTGGCCAAAGTCAACTAGAGACTTGTCTTTCATGAAGGATCTCCAAATGGTAGAGGTTAGAGTGATGGAAAGAAACGATCAACAAATCTAAGATAGAGTGACTACATGAGTAAAAACAAAACAAAAAAAAACACAAAACAAAACCATAGGAATATATGGTGCCCTGGTAAACCTGTGTTTCAAGGAGGAACAATGATCAAATATATTAAACAATTCTCATAAGTTTAGTCTATGAATTGACCACTAAATTTGGCATGCTGAGCTCATTGCTCATCTTTATATGAGTGGCTGTAGGAGGAGGATAAATGGAGGATTTTTGGATTTAAAAAAGGTAAGAAATAAATCACAGACAGCTTGTATAGACACCTGTTTTAAGAATTTTTGCTAAAAATTTTGAAGAAATTGAGAAATAAATAAAATGTTATTCTTTGGCAAAAATTTCCTTTACCTGACAAAGTAAAACATGTTTTAACATCTTCTGAAAGATATTCCTACACTCTATCTGCTCAATAGTTGGTTAACTCAATGTGAATCCTCCAAGTATTTGAAAAAAATTAAATTAACTTAAAAAGAATAATTTGAATAAATTTTAAAAATGATTTGCCTAGGGTCTATACAAATGTCTTTCCAAGTACAAATTTAGATGCTCAAGTTTAGCACCCACCAACTGTAAAAGACTAAGAACATCTACTCTTTTGAACATTATAGGTATTGCCAAGCTTTTACTGCTCCATAAAGTTCTGGTTTAAATAGTATCTTCCTAATCTAGATAACATTTCAATCTCATAATTATCTTACTATATCATCTCTTTTGCAGATAATTAATTATCTCACCTACCTATTGTGTATCTAAACTTAAGTGCTTAGCAGCTAAGCACTCTATCCTCTCTCCACTCCCATTCTTTGAGATACAAATTGAAGGATTTTTTTTTTTTTTCTAAATAACTTAAAGCAACTTAGAGACGAGGCTTAAGAGTACTATTATGGATGGGTTGGTAGACACAGCATATACCATGATATTTAAGCATATTATATTTTTGCTTTCAGGTAATGCTGTGCAAAGTAAATCTTGCAGTTCGCAAAGCCACTTTCAAGTTCACAGAGCCCTTGATGAACCCAAATATAACAAAAACAAGAAACAGAACAGATCACCATAACAAGATAAAAGTGCATGAAGCCCAAAGACTCATCCATTGAGATGCAAGGAGATGGATAGAGTTTTCTGGAGGAAGATATTTGTTGAGGGGGAATGGCATGAAAAATATTTACCAGTGTCTCTTACACTTTGAAGCTGTCTACATTAAAATCATGCAAGATATAGAGAAACAATATTATTCAGAAAAAAATATGAAATGAAATAGATACCATCATAGTTTTGCTTCTGCTCAGGGGACAAATTTGATATAATAATATAAATATTATGGTTGTATTTAATTTTAATATCAACTGGTAGACAAGCATACAATATTTAAAATGATCATACTATTGAATACAGTTTTTTATTAATTATGAAAAAAGTTAAAATTAACAACACTTTATGAAAAAATTGATGTAGTATTATAGAAATACAGAAAAGCGAATGAAAGGAATAAACGGGATGGGGAGTAGTAAAATAAGCTGAAGGGGAAATATCAGCAGAATACTATGCAGCCATAACAAAGAATGAATTCATGTCCTTTGAAGGGACTTGGATGAGGCTGGAAACCATCATTCTCAAAGTAACACAGAAACAGAAAACCAAACACCACATGTTCTCCCTCATAAGTAGGAGTTGAACAATGAGAACAAATGGACTGGGAGGGGAACATCACATACTGGGGTCTGTCAGGGGGTGGGGGTTAAGGGAGGAATAGCATTAGGAGAAATACCTAATGTAGATGACAGGTTGATGGGTGCAGCAAACCACCATGTATACCTCTGTAACAAATCTGCATTTTCTGCACATGTATCCTAGAGTTAAGGTATAATAAAAATACAAAGTAAAAACTGTAGAAAGCCCAGAAACAGACCCTACGTACATGAAACTTTGCTATAAAAGATATCCTGGAAGACCACTGAGCAAAACAAAGACTCTAGAATAACTGGAATATAAATCGTGCACCATCTATTAAAATACATGAAAAATGTAAAATTAGATCTGTACCTAATTGCATTGAAAAATTAACTATAGCTGTTTTATATATCACGTGTAAACTTAGCAAATTTAAGAATATACAGGTGCATTTGTTTATCAAGAAAGAACTAACTGCTTAGATAAGACACAAAGATTGACACATTTAGCTACATTAAAATTTAAAACTTTGTTTGATAAAATGACACCTTAAAACTATAAGACAATAGCTAGGAGAATGTATTCATAACATCTATAACCAACAAAGAAGTAATATTCATAACTCCTGTAAAACCAATTTGAAAGCATACATATCCAATGGAAAAATTGGTAGAAAAAAATGAACAGGAATTTCACAGATGAAACAGTTATAACTAATAGATTTTAAAAAAAAGGTTCAACTTTACTATTAATCAAGAAAATACAAATAAAGACTATAATGCAATGCTATCTTAAATCATATTCAATTTGCTATATAAGAAATATGAGAAAAACACACAAGGGAAAGAATGTAAATTAATAGTATCTATTACACATGTCTGGTAGGAGTCAAAATGGACAGAACCAAATTGGAGAAAAGTTACATTATATGATACCGTGGCTCAAGCCTGTAATCCCAGCACTTTGGGAGGCCGAGACGGGCGGATCACGAGGTCAGGAGATCGAGACCATCCTGGCTAACACGGTGAAACCCCGTCTCTACTAAAAAATACAAAAAACTAGCCGGGCGAGGTGGCGGGCGCCTGTAGTCCCAGCTACTCGGGAGGCTGAGGCAGGAGAATGGCGTAAACCCGGGAGGCGGAGCTTGCAGTGAGCTGAGTTCCGGCCACTGCACTCCAGCCTGGGCTACAGAGCGGGACTCCGTCTCAAAAAAAAAAAATATATATATATATATGATACCTATGTATACCTTCTGGCCTTCATTCTTCGAGGTAAACACTCAAGAGAATGTTTTGCACATAATGAACAGAAGATATTAACAAGACATTGTTATTATGGTAAGAATGTTATTAATATTAAAAAGCTTGGAAACATAATTCCTACTGACAGGAAACTGAAAACATATATTAATACAATGATTGATAATATAGCAATAAAAATGGAATGGACTAAAGAGACATACAACAATTTAGGTGAATATTTGTAACATTAATGTTGATAAAAGAAATAAGAAATTCCACAACACTACATGTGGTATGATACCCGCTACAAACAACTGGGCTGTTTGTGGTTTTCTTCTGAGGACATGATCAGAAAGATGAGCTTACATAGTAGATAGTGTTTGTTGCAAATCCAAAACATCTGATTTTAATATGGAACATCTCCAGATAATATTAGTAGAGGGGAAAGTCTGCCACCATTAGGAGTTTTAATGTTAATAGTTATTGAGGAAATATCCTTCCCCATGTTTTTTCACACATATAACTGCAATTAATCTCCCCAAATAACTATGCAAATTGGCATCGTTATGTCGATTTTCTATATGCAGAATGTGGAGTTAAGAAAGTTTGAGGAATTTGATTTATAGAAAAGTGGAGCCATAACCCTTGGAGGCCTACTCATACATTTTACTTTTATAGACTAAAACAACTTAAAAATATTGTTGACAAATTTGACTCTTCTATTCACTATTTATTTACCTACTAATTATATATTAATTTATGTCACAGATTTTATTCTGGTGATTGTTTTTTTTCCTGATGCACTGAATTGTATCAAGGTTATTTTTTCTACATATGTCCTTTTGTTATTTTAAAAAGTAAACAAATGATTCAATTAAGAACTTATTATAGCATGATTCACATGAATAAACTGACTTTCAACCAAACAACAATGAAATGATCTGCTTCTTATGTCTATTCATGGTTTTCTCCCTAACTCTTCAATCTACCATCTCCACAGAGGTTCTCCTGTTTGAGGACACCATGATTTTTTTCCTATTTAAGTTTTTATATTTTTATTACCCATATATGTATAATTTAATGATATAACATTAGTTTTGATTGAACATTATAAAATATCATGTTATTACTTTCGGACTTTCTTTTTGACAACTCACCGTTAAGTTACTAGGATTCTTTCATATCATTGCACAATTGTACCTACTATAATATATGCCATTGTGTGAATATACAACTTTTGTATACATTTTTCCTATCAACAGACACTTTGATTGTTTTCAGATATTTAGTTTTTAAACTACCACTAACGGATCAAAATTGTAAACAATATTGTCCTTTAGTACAGATGTGCCCAATTTGGAAAACAACACCATTTTTTTTTTAAGTGTTCAGTACTTCTTATCCCTTCACAATGACCAAATAATCCTACTGATCCATATCTTTTCCAATATTTGGTGTTGTCAGACTGAATTTATGCCCATGGACAGCATCTAAAATCTTACTTGAAAAGAAATTTTGATGTTCATGTAACTTATCATCAAAGAGGTTTAACCTTTCTTCTTAGAAAGAGGCAATCGGTATTTCCTCTTCTATGAACTTCTTTCATGACTTTTTTCCCCCAGTTCTCACTTGTTATTTATTTTTTATATTATTGCTTTCTAGGAGTTTATTATTCTTACACATATATGTATAGCATATTTTATTACACATATATGTATGATTTAATGATATAAAATTAGTTCTGACTGGACATTATAAAATATTCTGTCAGTTTGAATGCATGAAATATAATATATAAAACACAAAATAAAGTATATATGACAAACATGTAATGTTATGTGTGTGTGTGTGTACATGACAGTGGGGAAGCCAAATATATTTTTTCCTGTTGCATCATTGTGCATAGTCTTTCTATGTTACTGTTAGTATTGATCTTAAATATCTAAAATTATTTAGCTAAATATAGGAATTATCTTTATAATAAATTTCCGTGTGAAATTGCCCCAGGACTAAAATTCTTTACTGCTAGTAATAAAACAAAAGGAAATATTTGCTAACCACCATTGTAGTCAAGATAATGCATAAAAAATACAGAAAAAAATTATAATACAATATTATAGTAGGCTATGACTTTCTTACATTTTATCAACATCTATTGGTAAACAATGTTGCCTTTATTTCTATCAGAGAAGAAATATGTTTGCAGGATAATGTTCTAGGGTACAAATCTCTTAAGCTTTGCATGGGTTAGCAAAGAACATTTTCCTAAACTTTGGGGAAAAGTAGCTTCATCATATACATATTTTTTCTTGTCTGGCTAATAGAATATGAATTGTTCACCTTTCAAAATGTTTTATGAGCCTATAAGCCTTTGACCTTTTTATTACGTTTTTATTATTACACCATCTAACACAATTATATTTCCATTGCTCTCCTGTCAATGATCTTCCTCATTCTGGTGATAAATCTTGCTCTATTGAATTCTTCCTTTCCTTGCCAACCTAGCACTGGAACTGTTTCACAGATACTTTATTTTAAACAGTTATCAATACCTTTCAGAATCTGAATCCTTTAATGAATTAATATTTCCTTAAAATTCTATTTCTTTCAGTGTCAAAAGGATGATCAATTATCTGGATCAATTTTCCCTTCAATTTCTAAACCTAAGGATTTAATGTTCCTATTTCTGATATTGGAATCAAATAATATAATTATTTTATATTAGAGTAATATATTCTGTTTATTGAAAAAATGTAACATTTGATTTTCTATGAGGAAGTATTATTTCTACATTTGAACAATTCCCTCTTTTGCTTTGCCTTGCACCCTTAATACCTTGCCTTGCTGCAATTGCTAGTCACATTTTATTTTTCCTAATGGTGTTAACTATAAAACTGGTAGAATTCTGTTTTTCCAAAATCTTATTGTTTCATTAAGGAGAAAAACATTTTTGAATATTTAATTAAATGTTTTAAGGTATAATTTACTTTTATAATATCATTTATAAAATAAATAACTTATTATATCCAGAAAAGAAGGAATCATTATTTGGACTACTTAAAAAATTCTACAATTTTCAGTAGGCATCTTATTTCTCTATGACTTGTGCCGAAATTTAAAATTGATATAAAACAATCTAATGAGCATATTTCATAATGCTTGAAATTCTGGACCCAACCCACCTTTTTAATATTACCACCCTAAACATTTCATGTAGACTCTGGAAATCGATTCACATTGTCGCAACCTGAAATAAATCATGCATTGCCTAACAGTGTTAAGGGATATGTTCTGAGAAACGTATCCTTAGGCAATTTCCTCACTGTGTGAACAACAGAGGGTGTACTTATACAAGTTTACATGGTATATGGTACTACAAACCTAGGCTATAGAGTATAGTCTATTCTCCTAGGCTACAAACATGTATGGCATGTTACAGTACTGAATACCAATAACAAATGTACACAATGTTGTATTGCGCAAAGATACAAACCATTACAACTATAGCACAATGGTATTTGTGTATCTAAACATAGAGAAGGTACGGTAAAAATATGACATAAAAGTTTTTTTTTAAAGGTACATCTGTATAGGAAACTTACCATGAATGGAGCTTGCACGACTGGAAGTTGCTCTGGGTGAGTCAATGAGTGAGTGGTGAGTGAATGTGAAGTCCTTGGATATAACTGGGCACTACTGTCGACTTTATGAACACTATCCACTAAGGCTACTCTAAATAGTTTAAAAATAAATTTTTCTTCATTGAAAATGTAATGTTCTGGCTTAAAAATTTAAACATGAAAAAACATTTTTATTTATTTTTATTTTTTTGGAGATGTAGTCTCACTCTGTTGCCCAGGCTGGAGTGCAGTGGTGCAATCTAGGCTCGTTGCAACCTCTGCCTCCTCGGTTCAAGCATTTCTGCCTCAGCCTCCTGAGTGTCTGGGATTACAGATGCACACCGCCATGCCCGGCCAGTTTTTTTGTATTTTAGTGGAGACGGGTTTCACCATGTTGCCCAGGCTTGTCTTGAAATCCTGAGCTCAGGAAATCCGCCAACCTTGGCCTTCCAAAGTACTAAACATTTTTATTTTATTTTTTAATTTTTGACTCCCGTAATAGCTCTTAGCTATAAACACAAACACTTTTTACAGTTATACAAAATATTTCCTTTTATATCCTTATTCTATAAGCTTTTTTTTTCTATTTCTAATATTTTTTATTCTTTATTTTTACTTTTTAAACTTTTTTGCAGAAACCTAAGACAAAACCACATGCATTAGCCTAGGCGTAGACAGGGTTAGGACATCAATATTACTGTCTTCCACCTCCACATCTTTTCCAAATGGAAGGCCTTTAGGTCAGTAACATGCGTGGAGCTGCAATGTTTTCTGAAATACCTCCTGAAGAATCTGCCTAGTTTTACAGTTACTTTTTTTTTTTAATAAATAGAGGAGTACACTGTAAAATAATGATAAAAACTATGGTAAATACACAAACCATTAACATAATCATTTATTATCATTATCAACTATTGCATATTTTGTATAATTGTATTTATAATACTTTGACACCTCTGGTAGCCCAGTAGGTGTGTGTACACCATCATCATTACAAAACATGTGAGTAATCTATTTCAGATGGACTTTATGATGGCTTTTATGTCACTAAGCAATAAGAATTTTTCAGCTCCATTATAATCTGATGGGACCACATTGTATATGTGGTCTATCACTATGCTGCACATGACTGTATAACTCCCTCCATGTTTTGACTGGCTCAGGGAATTTTGCTAACAAAGTTTAATCTTACATACAGGTACCATTTTCTAAAATAAATAGTTCTTCTACACGCTAAGTGTTGATCTTGCTGTGATCTGAGTTTCCACCATGACTTTTTTTTTCAATTAAAGTCTGTGATATCATCTATTGCTAATATTATACTTGTCTCTCTTCCCAAGATATTGCAAATTATGTAAATATAAATATACTAATAGTTACTGTCTTAATCATTTTTCTTTTCCTATGATACCTTATCAATAACTAATACAGCACTTAATAGTGAATATTTACAGGTGAAGCAAGTAAACATGCAGTTTATACTTTACAGGTTAATTCAGCACTGGGGGAAAACAGGACATTTTTGATAAACTCTTGAATCGCCTAATTTATTATCACATACTTTAATCTGCAAATAATGCCAATCTACTTAAACTAGTATCTAGAATGCTTTACTGGACAAAATAATTTGTGCTTTACTAGAATTACTTAAGCTGTTCTTAAGTTCAATAGGTTATTTGTCATAGAACTTAATTGATATATTTTTATTATTAACTCAGTGGGCCTGGTGTAACTTTTTTGACTATTGGAAGATTTCACCAATTATAACATGTAGCCCCGTAATCTTTTCTATTATTTTGATGGTGTGGTTATGTCACAGGTATGAAATGCATGTATGTGTCATGCACAAATTCTAATCTAATTTGTTTTTCACTTGATTAAAAGGGAGAAAATCTTCTAGTTCTATGGGGAGCAAATAATATTATCCCCACTATTAATTATTAATAATTCTAGGACTGCCAGAGTTGGCTGTTGAGTAGAAGAGGGTTAATTATTAAATATATGATACAAACTTATTCAATTCCTTACATTATGTTTGTCCATGACATCCAAGCCAATTGGGAAACCTGTTTGGCTTAATGATGGAAATTTCAAAGGAGTATACAGAAGATTTAGCTAGGTAAAATTTAGGTGAAGGTCAGATTCTGCACAATGTTCTGCAAATGTATCTCAATTTGTTTTAATGGATTGCACTTGACAATTCATTAGGACCTTATGAATAAACATTAAAAGGCAGATTTCATTAGCAAAAAACATGGTTCAGCCCTAAAAGGTCTATGCCTTTAGAATAATAACACTGAACACAATACTCTTCAGACACTTAACTCACAAAATATTTCACAAGAGTTCAATGTGAACACATGTCATTTTAACTTCTTTATAGTAGTTAAGTTTTAACTGAAGAAAATATATATCTTTCTCTTCAATCAGATTCTCAATTTTCACTAACCTCCTACAGTATTCTTCTGTATTTTACTTCTACCTTCCACTTTCATATCTTAAATTTTTGTTACCAATAACTATACCATTTTTAAAGTTTTATCTTTCATCACTCCACTGCTAGACCACTAGCATTTTTTCTGTTATCCCCATTCTAATATTTTCTAAACCTTTTCAAAGCTTCAAGTCCATTAACCCTACTCCTCTTATACAACAAACAACAGCAAAATCATAATGACTTCTCTCATTTAAAAACCACTAAGTTTTTGAAAATGAGCACTGAAAACTCAGGAGTTAAAACAGTTGGTCTATGTTTGTCTTGCTCCTTTTGGGAGGGTGGTGGAACCACTTTGAGGGAAAAGGAAGAGAAATAGGTACAGACCCAGGCCCTTGGAACTGGACTTCCAGTTAAATATTTGTTAGGAGAAAAGATCATTATCTATTGAATAAACTTACCACCATGTTCCCTCCCCAAAGGATTTCTTATACTAAATAAACCCCAAAATCTCTGAAATGGAGCTTTCTGAATATCATCATAACTTACACAATTGTCTGAAATATAAAATGCATGCGTTTCATTTGCTAAAATTCTGCTTTCTGTGTGAAATGATTTGCAGACATAATTAGAGACTCAGTTTGTTATTCTGGGCCAGACAGCACATGTCTGATGCATAGACGAGACTTAAGAAGTTGTCCCTGATGTCTTAGATCTCGTTCTAATTTTTTTGAACCCCTTTAATGACCAATTACTTGAAATTTTTAGCATTATCTTCATCCCTGATTCAAGTAATACTGATTATCTGATACTTCGATTTAGCTCATGCACTTGACATTTTACAGATTTCTGCTTCACTTCAATGAGTATGTTTACTTTCTTAGTTGGCTAAACAAATATTTTGTACATTCTCTTACCTGCATCAACATCTAACCCACCAAACTCACTTTACTCTTAAAAACAGGGATATAATTAAATGTTTTTTTCTGTAATCCCATAGTGCAAAAATGTCAGCTATGGTATTAATAAGAAATATATTTGGTCTTTGCCTCTGGTTCCTGTCCCAGAGTACTCGAAACCCTGGAAATTTCCTGAGTAATAGAAATGTCTTTTGTTGTGTCTAAGTATTCCATTTTGATCATACCTGAATTTTTGTCATTGAGGTGACTTACTGTGAGGCCCATTGATAAACCCCAAACGGGGCTGGGCACCAGAAAGACCAATTGAAGAGAAGGCTGAAAGTTTTTGACCCACCTACCAATTCTGGGAAGGAATGTGGACAGCAGATGACACTCCGCAAAAATTATTGGACAGCAAGCTTTGATGCGCTTCTGAGTTAGTGAATGCATCCATGTTCTAGAAAGGTGGTGCACTTCAACTCAAAGGGACAGAAGTTCTCACACTGGGACCCTTCCAGACCTTCACCCTATATACTTTTCATCTGGCTGTACATCTGTATCTTTTATAATATCTTTCATAATAAACCAGTAAATCTAAGTAAAGTGTTATTCTGATTTTTGTGAACTATTCTAGCAAATTATGGAAGCTGAGGAGGAGGTTGTGAGAACCCTTATTTTAAAGCTAGACAGTCAGAAGTATAAATGATCTGGATTTGTGATTGACCTCTGAAGTGAGGGTACTCTTCACATACTGAGCCCTTGACTTGCGGAGTCTGATTCTAACTCCAATTATAGAGTGTCAGGATTAAACTATTAATAATTCATAGGGCACCTACTTGCTGTCTCAGATAATTGGTGGTTGGTGTTAGAAAACAACCTAGATGAGACTAAGAATTGTAACTAGACTATTACTCTCTTTTTTTCCTCCTCTCCAAGTGAATAATACGTTGCTGAACTAATCTAAGGCTAACTCCTCTCTTTGTGTCCAAGATTTGATATATTCTCATCGTTTTAAATATTTTGCTCTTCCACTTACTGTCTTTGTCTGCATCATCAAATTAACTTTCTCTATTTGATCATCTTTATTAGCTAACATGGCCTATTACTTTTACTAATATGTTTTTACATTTAATGTATAACCTTTCTTTACTTGCCACTAAAGGAGGTCTCTGTTCTGGAATATCTATTGGAAGAGTTGTCCCAAACAACACCCTCTCATTTCCTACTTCCTTGTCCTCCTGTAATCCAGAGAAATCAGACCTCTTACCACATCATTACACTAAAATCCATGTTGTAAACTATCTTCTATGTTCATCATCCTTGACCATTTAACTGCATCTGGTAGGCATGATATCTCTGATCTCTTTGAGAAAAACAAAGTTTAATTTAGCTATTATGACAATATGATCTGTTTTCTGTCTGGATCCAAGTGCCTCATCTCTATGTATTTTGCTGGATCATTTTTTAAAATTATTGTTAAAATTTAGAGTACCCTAAAGCTTGACCCAGTGCCCTCTTCATTTCTCCACCTACACTTCTTTGTATGAGTTCCCCCATTCAGTGCCATCAATGAAATTAACATCATACATCACAAGCATCACACGTATATTTCAATTCCCAATCCAATGTTTCCATTTTAATAATTTATTCAGATATTGCATACTTAACTTGTCCAAAATCAACTTATTATAGTTGATTCAATTCCTAATCATTTTCTTTCCCTTCCCAATAATCTTTTTTTTTTTTTTTAATTTCCTGTAAAGATGAGTCTCCCTATATTGCTCAGATTGGTCTTGAACTCCTGGGTTGAAGCAATCCTTCCAATTCAGCCTCCTAAAGTACTGGAATTATCAGCCTGAGCCACTCCACCGGGCCCCCAATAATCTTTTCTAATATTCACTCAGTCACTCAAGCTGGCATCCTTAATCCCACTTTTCTCTCACCGAGGCCTTTATTCTTACAGTTCTCATTGCCTTAAAACCTGACCCTGCACTCCCACCACTAGATCAACTAGGAAGCCCCTCTCATCATTAACTTCTCACTTCAGACGTTAACTCTGCTAACGGCATTTTTTTCTGATACCTCTAATCTAAAATAACCCTTCTTTATCTATTTATTTCTTCTAAATTATCTCATTTTATTTTCTTTGGAAAATTATCATTGTTAAAATTCTTAACGTATTTGTTTTTTCTCACTTCTTGCTACAACATGAGAAGTGTCAGAGAAGGGACCTTGTTACCTTTGTTCAGAGCTATTGTACAGCACTTATCCAACATACACAAAATTGTTTTGGCATGAATTAATTAATATGCTGCCAGAAAATCAAAGTCTGATTTACAGCTCTACTGGTAACTAAGTTCACGACCTTCAATAACACACTTAACTACTGTGCACTTGTTTCCTCATCTGTCAAAATAAGCATATTAATATATACAAATTTATAGCACACTTATAGAATGCACAATATAATGTCAAGCACAATATTTGATATTCATGAGAAATGTACAAATTTTTAAATACCTTACCACTTCCCTTAGGCAAAGTATGCATAATGTAAAATGTTTAGTTGAAATGTGGATGTAAATAATCTAAATTTATTAGCTTTTATTTAGAGATCTTATAATATGTAAAAGCTCTGTTCCACACATTAACACATATATTCTTCATGATAATGCTACAATGTAGATCTATTAGTTTTCCTATTTTACAGATTAGAAAAAATTGAGATACACAGAGGTAAGACTGTTATTGATACCTACTTAGGTATAAAGTGGTATGGGATAGATTCCCTTTTGAGCATTCTGGCTTTAGAAAAGCCCTCTTAGCTGTCAAAATATATAGAAATAAAAGTTTTTGTGCATCTTCAGACTCATTCATGTGTGTGCATAGGTGCTCGGGTGTGAGCACACGTGTGTGTTGTGAGAAAATAAAAAGAAAGAAATAGAGTAAAATTGAAAAGGAGTAAAAGATATTTGATAAATTAGATACTGAACTTGCCCAATTTTGTATTGCTAAATGAATAAATTTTAAACAAAGGATTTATTTTTTCTCTTTTTCTCCTCTAAATTTTCTAAGGGAATGCACCATTGTTTTATGATCACTGTTATTTGCATTGAAAAGATGACAAATGATGAAAATAATAAAGTTCCAAAAGTACTTTGACTCTGGAGTCACCAGACCAGGTATTCATGGTAGATGCTGCATTGTCATTTAAATGTTCATGTCATTGAACTACATTTCTTCATTTTTTTACGATATGAAATTAAGTAGTGCCAAAACATATTCACAACTATTAATTATGTTGATCATTTCTTTCTTTAAAATTATATTAAACTGTTTCAGTCTGTATTTTTTGATGGAGACTAAAAGCTTTTTAAAACACTAAATTATTTCTTCTTACTGAAGCAAAATAATATCTAAATTGCCTAAACAGTTTTATAGACATAACTGAATGTGCAAAGGGATTCCTGGGGTTGTAGCTGTGTGACTCCCATTATAGTCCATGAGGATCACTGACTTTATCAGGAATCACACAGTTAAAGCCTCATGTAACACTTCACAAAACTTGAATTAGGGCCTTTCGATTTAAAAAAAAAAATCATATTGTACCTTCAAGAACACACTGGGATTCTTTGTACATTTTCTTCTTTTATCACCTGGATTTACATCCTTTTGTGGACAATTTTTTGATTTAAAAAAAAAAAAACCTTTTAAAAGTTGATTTTGGTTTATTTATTTATTTATTTATTTATTTATTTTTAATTAATTTATTATTATTATACTTTAAGTTGTAGGGTACATGTGCATAACGTGCAGGTTTGTTACATATGTATACTTGTGTCATGTTGGTCTGCTGCACCCATCAACTCGTCATTTACATCAGGTATAACTCCCAATGCAAT